>NC_133326.1:410118811-410152706 GCF_042186555.1 Aquarana catesbeiana | reverse complement strand
TCTCACCCCTATGCTGCCACCATCATCCCAAACTGCATCCTGTCATCCAGCCAACTGTACACCAACAGTTGGATTACACACCACAATACTGCCCTGCTACCCAGTGAGCAGTGATAATGTGCAGTAACCTCTAGGAACCAATCAGTGAACGGTAATGATGTGCAGTAACCTCCAGCAACCAGTGGGTAGGCAGTAATGATGTGCAGTAACCTCTAGCAACCAATGGGTGAGCAGTAATGATGTGCAGTAACCTCTAGCAACCAATCAATGAGCAGTAATGATGTGCAGTAACCTCTAGCAACCAATGGATGACCAGTAATGATGTGCAATAACCTCTAGCACCAATCCATAAAACCAGACCATCAGAGCGGACTATCACGGCACCAAATGAGGAGTATATGCATAATAATTTTACAATAATTTTATTTATACAAAATTAGATAGATAAAATATTTTCATAAAAAACATATAAATATTCCCTTGCAGTTCATAAACATGTATTAGAGAATATGAAAACACTGAGCTCTAATAGCAAAAATAAAATATATGTGAGCCAGCAGCTGCATACATTGTGACAAACAATAACTGGTAACTGGGGAAAAAATGCAGCGCTAAGAAGTATTAGGAAGTTAAGGTGTAGTGAAACAATTAAGTAAGAGATGCTGTACTGAAAAGTAAAGCATATGTGCAAAAACCATAAGTGAAATGAAATGAACAAACACAGTATAAAGTGTCCACATATGGTAAATGGATGATTCCAAACTCAAATTAATAAGAGGAACTGGTATGGACCAAAAAATGATGTGAAACTAGAAAATAAAGTCAATGGTGCACGGTGTGGATCTGTGACTGTGAGTCAACAACGGGGTACAGAACTTCCGTAGCTGTAAACCAACATCTCGATATGGGGCATCAGAATGAAAACATCAGGAAGTAAGATAAGATGGGTACTCTTACCAGATGACGTGGACTCCACTGTCATATGACATGGAGTCAATGGTGCATGGAGCCAAACCTAGGCTGGAAAACAATATCCGGAACGGTGGAACCTCTGTCTCACTTCTCGACTTCTCTGGTGGGGTGAAGAAACATCAGGAAGGGCCGCCAACTGGATATCAGCCAATAGACCTCAAGGATGTGTTCCAAGGAGAAGCCAGGGACAGATTTGATCCAGACCCCGTGATGGAAGTAGGGCTACTGGGAGGCAGTTTCTTGCATCGGGGTAATATGCAAATAAAAAATAAAAAGCTTCTGCATAGTGCAGGTAAACCAGGGATTTTTATTTCTAAAAATACCATACAAAAAATGGATAAAAGTGATCACAATTTAAATAAAATCTAAGCAGCGTAAGAAAGGGGCGATCTCCCCTTCTCCCCGCTTTGTTATAAAGCCCATAAAAAGCTCTGGTGCAACCAGTTACCTTCAGAAGTCACATAATTAGTGAAAAGATATCCACCTGTGTGCAGTTTAAGTGTCACATGATCTTTTACATATACACACCTTTTATAAAAGGCCCCAGAGGCTGCAACACTTATGCTGGCCATACACTATACGAAAAATCGGCCGAAAAATCGTTCGTATAGACACTTCGTTCGTTTTTCGGCAAGTTAATGGGCACAAATCGATAATCGTTTGTGACGTTTTTGTGGGGAAAAAACGAACGGGAAGTTTGGAAAATTTCTGCCGAACGTACGATAAATTGCAAGGTTAATGTGTTTCCCGTCCGAACTGTCTGCACTAGGTATATGTAAAAAAACGAACAAAAAATTATTTATTCATGTCCACTGAACAATTTATCGGTCATTATATGATGGCACGATCGTTTGCGGTCACGGTCGAACGTTCTTTTTTCGAAAATGGGTTCGGCCGATTTTCTGTATAGTGTATGGCCAGCATTAAGCAAGAGGTACCACTAACCAAACACTGCAATGAAGACCAAGGAACTCTCCAAACAAGTAAGGGACAATGTTGTTGAGAAGTATAAGTCAGGGTTAGGTTATAAAAAAATATCCAAGTCTTTGATGATCCCTAGGAGCACCATCAAATCTATCATAACCAAATGGAAAGAACATGGCACAACGGCAAACCTGCCACACACCAAAACTCACGGACTGGGCAAAGAGGCATTAATCAGAGGCAGCACAGAGACCTAAGGTAACCCTGGAGGAGCTGCAGAGTTCCACAGCAGAGACTGGAGTATCTGTACATAGGACGACAATAAGCCGTTCGCTCCATAGAGTTTGGCTTTATAGCAGAGTGGCCAGAAGAAAGCCATTACTTTCAGCAAAAAACAAAATGGCACGTTTTGAGTTTGCGAAAAAGCATGTTAGAGATGCACAAAATGTATGGAGGAAGGTGCTCTGGTCTGATGAGACTAAAATTTTACTTTTTGGCCATCAACGAAAACGCTATGTCTGACGCAAACCCAACACATCACCCAAAGAACACCATCCCCACAGTGAAACATGGTGGTGGCAGCATCATGCTGTGGGGATGTTTTTCAGAAGTCGGGTCTGGGAAAGAGGTCAGAGTTGAGGGAAAGATGGATGGTGCTAAATACAAGGATATTCTTGAGCAAAACCTGTACCACTCTGTGTGTCATTTGAGGCTAAGACGGAGGTTCACCTTCCAGCAGGACAATGACCCCAAACACACTGCTGAAGCAACACTTGTGTGGTTTAAGGGGAAACACGTAAATGTGCTGGAATGGCCTAGTCAAAGCCCAGACCTCAATCCAATAGAAAATCTGTGGTTAGACTTAAAGATTGTGGTTCACAAGCGCAAACCATCCAACTTGAAGGAGCTGGAGCAGTTTTGCAAGGAGGAATGGGTAAAAATCCCAGTGGTAAGATGTGGCAAGCTCATATAGACTTATCCAAAGCGACTTGAAGCTGTGATAGCCGCAAAAGGTGGCTGTACAAAATATTGACTTTAGGGGGGTAAATAGTTATGCACATTGACTTCTTCTGTTATTTTGTCCTATTTGTTGTTTGCTTTACAATAATAAAAAAAAAAACATCTTCAAAGTTGTGGGCATGTTCTGTAAATTAAATGATGCAAATCCTCCCTGAAGGGTCTGGTATAGATTTTGAGTGGGACCCCATGCCATTTTTTTTTTTTTAATTTTGGCACGGGGTTCCCCTTAATATCCATACCAGACCTGAAGGGCCTGGTATGGAATTTAGGGGGACCCCCCACATCATTTTTTTTTTTTTAATTTTGGTTCGGGGTTCCCCTGTGGGGAATTCCCATGCCGTTTTTATCAATTAACTTTTATGTGTATTGTCGGACCGGCAATTCATTAATAGCTGCGAGTAGTTTAAATAACTTTTTTTCCTTTGAAATGTCATTTTGCTGTCAGACTGTTCTAAACACGGGAAACATGCGCCCCTTTACAGGCATACTATAGACCCCCCCAGGTACGAAATTTAAAGGGATATTACACTTTTATTGTTTCACTTTACACAGCATTATTAAAATCACTGCTCCCGAAAAAAACGGCAGTTTTTAAAACTATTTTTTGCATTGATCCTTGTCCCCTGGGGCAGGACCCAGGTCCCCAAACACTTTTTATGACAATAACTTGCATATAAGCCTTTAAAATTAGCACTTTTGATTATTCATGTTCATGTCCCATAGACTTTAACGGTGTTCGCGTGTTCAAACAAATTTTTTGCCTGTTCAAACTTCTGGTGCGAACCAAACAGGGGGGTGTTCGGCTCATCCATATTGGTGGTACTAGATATGAGAAGGGCAACCCAAGGCCAGGTTATAGATATATGGGGTATTCCAGCCAATGGGCAGGAGTTTTCTTGAATCCCTTGGCCTGCTGGGAGCACCTATATATTTGGGTGGAGTCGGGTGATCTGTGTTCTGTGCCACCTAGAAGGCTGTCTGGGTGGGTGGACGTGTGTCGTACGCCCCAGGCTGCTAGACTGGAGATTGGGCCTATCCCGGGAGCATCTGGCTGCCAGGCTGCATGAGGGCCTATCGAGAAGTAAGAGGGCAGCACAGGGTTGGGATTGTGGCTTGAGGAAGGAAGGGAGCTGTCGCCACTAAGGGACCAACCACCTTTACCAGGGACCACTGTGAGGAACTGAAGCAAGTACCGGAGCAGTATTCTCACCGAACGAGCACAGTGGAGAATCGAGAAACTTCAGACGGTGATCAAGTCAGGGACCCAAACAGCAGAGGTGACACTTGCAGAGCAGCCTTGTGTGTCAAGCCAGGGACCGAGCCGGTCAGCAGGGGTGAAGCTTGAGAAGTATCTGGAGTGCCAAAATAGTAACCCAGCAGGGAAGCGTGGGTGATGCTTGAGGGAGATACCACCACAAAGATTGGAGGAGCTCAAGGGATTCAGATTCAGTGAATCGGAGGATCTAGTGAGAGACCGGGAGCTCAGTGTTAAAGAACTACAAGAAGCAGTTGAAGTGAAGCTGAAGGAACTGTTACGTTTGAGTAAGGAACTGTTATAGACTGTTGCCATAGGAGACAGCATTTCTGCATGTGCAGATTCGGCGCCTTGCTGGGGCCTTTCCCTGCACGGCTGTCCTCCCTATTGAAGTCTCGGAGTCTGCCAATTGAATCTACAACTACTTAAGGGTGTCCTGGCCCTAACCCCTCTTTCCCCAAAAGTACAAAAAGAACTGTTAAGAGAAATAAAAACTTTGTTACATGTGTATGTAGTTTTTCATGGTCCCAGGTAAAGTCTATCAACATTATTTTTTTCACAATTGTGGCTGATTCATAGCAGTTCAGGTGTAATATTTATAATACGTGTAGGAAAGTCTTACAGAGAGATTTACACTTACTTACTGGGGTTGATTTACTAAAACTGGAGAGTGCATAATCTGGTGCAGTTGTGCATGGTAGTCAACCAGCTTCTAACTTCAGCTTGTTCAGTTAAGCTCTGGAAAAAAACCTGGAAGCTCTTTTTATGCAGAGCTACACCAGTTTTTGAACTCTCCAGTCTGAGTAAATCAACCTCACTGTTCGGGTGTCAATGCTTGACTATGGTATAGCCTATGCAAACCTCTTGTTACCTCTTAATACTACACCCCCTCACATAACCTGTTAAATAACCAAATGACATCTGTTTTGGAGTAAGTTGGCTGCACCGGCCATTTTATTAAACATTTCAAACCATAACCTTTACTAACAAAACACAATATTCCCTCGGATACATTTTAACCAATGTTGAGGATCCTTGGAGGCACTAACCAAATTTTTACCATATCAGCGTGTCCACACAAGGTTCCCAGTCGCGGCCGCTCCGACTTGGACGACACCACTCAACCTTACACTCTGATACCCATCTCCTGATGCCAGTTAAACCTCGGTTAACTGGCATCAACCAAGGATATCATACCAGGATGGTTCCCCACTTCTGCCATGTTGTTCTTAATTCCTAATGCCTCCAAAGATCCCCAACCGCCACAGCCCAAGAGTGTGAAACCTTACACCTGTGGACGCCCCACACAATGCAAGGCTCTCTGTATACCATCTTGCAGGCCCAGGCACCAAAAATCAATGCCCACGGCGTTAAGATGGACCCCATCCCCCTAAGATACCGGTGAGTATCCACCTCTAAGCCCCGATGGTGAGCCACTAAACCACTATTGCGCACAATGAACCCGCCCACCTCCTTGTTGACCTTGATCCGGGCCTTATTGATTTTTTCTCCTGACCTTGCTAAATGCCAGGACATGCGGCCGATCATACCAAAAACCGAACCAAAAAGGATCCCCTACTAGCCGGGTGGCTACCCAGAGACTCTCTCACCGCTGCAACTGGACAGACTACCCCACCCAGGACCCAGTACACATGCACATACTTACCCTTACCCAACCGGTCAGTTTTGTGAAGAAAAAGAGCCACAGAGGTGCTGCCACAGTGAACATCGCTTGCCTGAATACCCCCTTGAGCAGTCCTAGAAGGGCTAACCAACTCGCCCAACCGGAGAGCCCCATAAAAAGCCAATGTGAAAGAGACCTTAAATAAACTGACCTGTTAGCTAGATTTACAAACACTTTTCACCTTCAAAAGCAACTGCTCCAACATTGAGAAAGTGACCAGGTGACTTCTGTCTACCCTCCTGACTCCTCTCCTATACCCCTTCAATGCTTGCCTAACCAGGAAGTCTCTCTTGACATCCCGTCATTTTAAACCAAAATGCTAACCCAGCCATCTTATGGTCCATAGCAGAGGAAGACACCCCCTTCCCACAATTCAATCCAATAAAATACAACAATGCCGTAACAATCCCCTCACCTGACACACGGCCCACCTATCCGAGCAACTAGCACCATTCCTGCCAAACCTTAGCATAGGCCGCCCATGTACTAGCGCACACAGAATTCTGGATCAAATCCGCAACGACTCCAAGGCAATTTGCCACAACTGCTGGGGACAAGGACTCCCATGCTGCTCCGCTCCCAGTGCCAACTCCCGGAATCTGTCCCACTGAAACCGAGACAAAGCATCAGCGACAGCATTAGACGTACCCGGAATATGCACAGCGTACAGAAAAATATTTAATTGCAAACAACGCAGCACCAGGTACCGCAACAAATGCACCACTGGCACTGAGGAGGCCATCATGATTGATTGATGACCTAAACTATCCCCATATTATCGCAGTGCAACCTGATCTTCTGATCCCAAAAAACTGCCCCCCAAATTTCCACCGCTGCGATAACTGGAAATAGTTCCAGCAAAACCAAGTTCTTGAGGAACCCCGCCCCAATCCTCCGGCCACCGCTCCGCACACCACCGTCCTCCGAAACCGGAGAATCCCAGATCAAAATTGCTCACCCTCCATCCATAACGCCCGTCCATTATAGGAATCCAGGAAGACGTGCCAAACACGCAGGTCCTCCCGGTGCTCCTGCGTCAACGTCATGAAGTGTGTTGGAGATGAGACTCCCGCTGTCGCCGCAGACAAGCGGCGACAAAACGCACACCCCATGGGCAAAATCTTGCATGCAAAATTCAACTTCCCCAACAGTGACTGCAGCTGACGCAGTTGAATTTTGCATGTACCCACCACCAAGCGAATTTCGGCCTGGAGAGAGTGCAACTTTTCCTCCGGTAAGCGGCACTCCATGGCCCGCGAGTCAATCACGATACCTAAAAAACTGAGTTCAACCACCGGGCCAACCGTTTTATCTGATGCCAGCGGTATGCCAAAACGCTCCAAGATATGCTGAAGTGTAGCCAGCAAAATCCCGCATGACCTGGATGAAGGGGGACCTACACATAAAAAGTCGTCGAGGTAATGTATGATGGAATTGACTCACGACATGTCTCACACCACCCACTCCACAAATGAACTGAACGTTTCAAACAGCGAGCATGAGATTGAACAGCCCATTGGCAAGCACCGGTCTACATAGAATTCATCCTGCCACTGACACCCCAAAAGGTGAAAACTGTCCAGGTGAACCAGAAGCAACTGAAAGGCCGCCTCAGTTTTTGCCATAAGCGCCCCACATCCATATCGCCGTACCCAACGTACCACCGCGTAATAAGAGGTATAGGATACCGAGCACGCATCAGTGTCAATGGCATCGTTGACAGAGCCCCTGTTCGGAAAGGACAAGTGGTGAATTAATCAAAATTTTCCAGGCTCCTTCTTGGGGACCACCCCCAATGGCTAAACCACAAGGTCGGGGATGGGAAGGGGCCACCCATGCGGCCCAAAGCTACTTCCTTGGCCAGCTTCTCAGAAACTACCAAAGGGTGTTGCAAAGCGACCGGAGATTACTAGCCACAGTGGGAATGCGTTGCAGCGAGCACTGAATATGAAAACCCTCTGAAAAATCCAACTCCAACAACTGGGCAGCCACCCGATCCGGGTACCTATTTAGAAAGGGACGCATCCCTTACCTCGTTTAAGCATGTGACCACCCCCGCAGCCAGAGCATTTGTGTTTGAAACGGCAACTGTTTCCAAACCTACGCGCCACTTCATTGAATTGCCAACATACCCCTTTGTGTTTTGGGGTCGGCTTTCCCGAGGCATCTGCACCCCAGACCCTCCTGGAAATAACGCAGTAGGAGGCCGAACCGAAGACATCAGCTTCATCCACAAGCTAATGTTCTTGTGGTCCCATCGTAAGGATTGGCGAACAGCTTTCGGCTGACTAAATTGTTCGTCATATTGGAGCCACGCCTGTCCCCCATAAACCCGTAGTGCTTCCCCGATGGCATCCAGGTAGCAAAAGAGCGTTGAGCAGCACTTGGGCTGTTTCTCACCAATCACGCTCACTAAAATAGCAAACACCTGGAGCCAATTGGCAAAGGAGCGGGGAATAAGGCGATACCTACATTTCTCTTCCTCCTCCTTCTTAGACTCGTCCGGCTTCACCCTATCCAAGTTGAATTTCTTGAGCGGCAGCAAGGAAAAAATCTCCACGTACTCACCTTTCCATATTTTTTCCCACACCTCTGGCTTAAAATGCGCCCCCATAGGGCCCTCAAAGCTAACATACACCTCACATTTGGCGGCATCCGTCAAATGCACTGTCGACTGCCTTACTGGACTCCTTACCAGCATCAGGTTTGCCCGAAACGGATGACCCTGACTGAACCCCTACCCCGTCCCCCCCACTGTAGATGAACCCTCAGTCGTCCCCAGCACTGGAACCACCGCGGGCAGGGAGGCTGCCCCCGACTGACCGGGAACCCATCCTAACACAGGGGAAGGGGCAACGAAACTCCCCTCAAAACGCTGGACCAGCGACCCCAAACCTGACAAGAGATGTTGCAACTCAGACCCAGCTCCTGACGCCGAGGCCCTCCTGCCTGAGGAGGGGGTGCGGTCGGCAATACCAGTGGGGAAGGGGGTGCACCCTGCCCCCCGCTACCCCCCGTCCCCAAAGCCAACAGACCAATCACAACCTGCAAAGAAGATAAAGGGTTAGTACGTGACTCACCAGGCTGCACAGGAGGAGGTCCTACAGCCGCACGTCCGGCATCCACCGCTACTGCCCGAACTGGCCCTTCATCCTCTGAGCTGGACAATTCCCTTTCGGACCGGGAGAATGCCGCATCTTGCTGACTCGCCACTGATGGGACCGCCACCGTCGAAGCCACAGCTCCGGGTCTGGAAGTGCTGGTCCCAGCCCCCGTGTCTTGCCTCGCTCCAGTACCTACGGCACCCTCCACACTCCGACTGGATCTCCTGGCAGGAACAGCCGATGAGTTGGATAGGGGGGCACCCACCCCCCGACCCAAGGGACCGACCATCCAGGTGGCTGAAAGGGGGACCGCCGGCCGCTCGCACTGACTGGCCGGCACCCGCAGAGTGACCTCTCCCACGCTGGGCCGACTCCCCGATAGGGGCCCCACCAGGGGAGGCAGCCGCACGCTCCTGTCTCCTGCAACAAGCCGGTGAGACCGGGGGGAAGCAGCACCGCGGTCGCCGCCGGATGAGCTCCGCCTACGTCGGGGATTCCTGGCACTGGTCCGGAGTGGACGGCAGAGCTGGTGAGCCTGGAGGGTTCATCACACGTGGGCTCCCAAAATGGCACTGAACACGGGGGGAGGTGAAAAGCGCTCCGGAGGCCGAGACCTCCGAGCGCGTCGTGCCCCTAAAGTACCTGCCTCCTGGTTGCTATCCTCCTCGATGGCAGCGATCTGCCTCTGTAGCCAGGCGGAGTCCTGGGAAGCTGCTGCAGCCCGTAATTGCTGAAGAAAATCCTCCATGCCTGCCATGCTGGAGAGGAGAGGGGAGACACGCAGCTGCTTCTTCTTCCAGTGGCAAGAGACTCCTACTCCCTGGGAATAACTTCCAAATACACCCCCTACACTGGCCCGTACACACTACTTAGTTATTAACTACTGCGTTGCTGGTTTTCTCTGCTACCCCGTCATGTCAGCCCTCCTCCTAGCCTGCGTCCCACTCCAGGATTCTCTTTCTCCAGACAGGAAGTGAGAGAAAGTCTACAATAGCAGCACAGACATTTTGTAAGCGTAGCCTCCATCCTGTTAAAGGGGTTGTAAACCCTCGTGTTTTTTCACTTTAATGCATCCTATGCATTAAGGTGAAAAAACTTCTGTCACTGATCAGCCCCAGCCCCCACATTTTACTCACATGAGCCCCTTAATTCCCACGCCAGGGAGGCACTCACCCTCTCTGCACATTGTCTTGGCTCTTGATTGGCTAGATTGATAGCAGCGCAGCCATTGGCTCCCGCTGCTGTCAATCAAATCCAATGACGCGGGTGCCAGGGGCGGGGCCGAGTCCAGCATTCTGTGTCTATGCAAAGGCTGGACTCAGGAGCATACCAAGGAGAGCGTTTCTCCTGGGTGGTTTTCCCAATGCAGGGAGGAGCCACAAGCACCATTGTGGGACCCCAGAAGACGAGGATCGGGGCCACTCTGTGCAAAACGAACTGCACACTGGAGGTAAGTATGATATGTTTGTTATTTAAAAAAAAAAATAAGGGGTTTGCAACCCCTTTAGGTAAATCAGGATGGCCTGTTAATTAAAGCAAAATTACTTCCAGATTTTAATGGTGAGAAAATTGATTGTGTAAGAATTGCTATGAAAACCCTCATTGTCCAGTGAAGACAGAGAGAATGGAGGACCTAGGTGCTGGTCTAGTGCACAGTGCTAGATAGAGATTGAGGTCAGGTATTATTTAAGATTTACAATTGCTTTAATAGCTAAGTTCACCTTTGGAATGTTACATCTTCAACCTGTATTTAGGATGGAACATGTAACATGTTCCAGCTCCTGTCTCCTCCCCCCTGATCCCCCCCACAACCTGTAACAGCGGGTGAGGGATCCTCTTCCTGAACCTGCTGTCACAATTTAAAAACAGTGTGACTATACATGGCTCCACCCACATGGCCAAGTCATTCATTCACAGAGTTCTGTGAGTTCTGTGAATGAATGAATGAATGAACTACAAATACCATCAGCTACCATGGCCCACAGTTTGTAATTCTCAATGAACTGCCAGAGTGCTGGTGAGCACTTGCATAGTTCACTGATTCTTTTTGCAATTCATTAACTGCATGCCCACTCAAGAAGTATGAGCAGCAGTGGTGGCCCATCCATTAGGGGCGCCGCACTCCCCCCCCCATACATGTGTCCGGCCCCTAATCGCCATGCAGGGTGCTGAACGCATGGATTCCAATAGGATTTTATTTTTACTTTTTTGTAATCATGTAATTAGAGGCAAAAAAAGGGGGGGGGGGGGGGGGGAAGAAGAGGCGATAATATTGGATGCCTAAGAGGAGGAGGGAGGAGATTCAGGGGAAGCCACGCCAACGGGAAGGAGGAGACGCGCCTGGAAGACCTAGATGGGATTAGTGCAGGGACCGATTGTTGGGACTCGGGAGACTAGACAGACTGACCGCTGGGAGGGGCAGCAGACGGATAGATTGCCGCCCCCCCCCCCCCCAAAAAAAATACCACCAGCCTCCACTGATGTGCAGACAGTATAGTGAGAATCTGCAGGATCCTGGCATTGCACCCGCTAACTGCTGATCACAGGTGCAATGCTTTACATGTTTTTTATGCTCCAGAGTAAAAAAAAATACATTAAATGTGCATCTTTTAACCTCCAAATAGATGTGCATTTATTACTTTTTTATCCTTTAAGGTAAAATATTAATTTCTTGCATTGTTTCTCTTCTCTCCTGCAACCTGATCTTCACATACTAAGAACAATGACCAGGGTCATCTTTAATATTGATTGGACCCTGGGCAAACATTTTCTTGGGGCCCCCATGCAATTCCCCCCCCCATCATTATACAGGACTCCATCCTCCATACTACCTAAATCACAACATAGCACCTCCATTCCCCATACTACCCCCATAATTACAGGACCCCCTCCCACATCATTACACAAGGCCCACTCTCCGATACTACCCCCCATTATTACACAGGATCCCTCCTCCACAATGCCCCCATCATTACACAGTCCCCCTCCATACTACATTGCCACTCATTAACCATCAGCGAGCTGCTGTTTCTGCAGAAAGGTATTGCTGGGGGTGGAGAAGCAGAGAGGGGTGTTACTATTGAGGCTGGAGAAGTGGAGAGGGGGTTATAATTGAGGGTGGAGAAGTGGAGAGGGGGGTATTTTTTAGGGTGGATAAGCGGGGAGGGGGGTTTTTACTGAGGGTGGAGAAGGCGGGGAGGGGAGTTATTATTGAGGGTGGAGAAGCGGAGAGGGGGGTTATTATTGAGGGTGGAGAAGTGAAGAATGGGGTTATTATTGAGGGTGGATAAGTGGAGAGGGGAGTTATTATTGAGGGTGGAGAAGCGGAGTGGGGGTTATTATTGAGGGTGGAGAAGTGGAGAGGGGGGTTATTATTGAGGGTGGAAAAGTGGAGAGGGGGGTTATTATTGAGAGTGGAGAAGTGAAGAATGGGGTTATTATTGAGGGTGGATAAGTGGAGAGGGGAGTTATTATTGAGGGTGGAGAAGCGGAGTGGGGGTTATTATTGAGGGTGGAGAAGTGGAGAGGGGGGTTATTATTGAGGGTGGAGAAGTGGGGAGGGGGGTTATTATTTAGGGTGGAGAAGTGGAGTGGGGGGTTATTATCGAGGGTGGAGAAGTGGGAGGGGGGTTATTATTGAGGGTGGAGAAGTGGGGAGGGTGGTTATTGTTGAGGATGGAGAAGTGGGGAGGGGGTTATTATTGAGCGTGGAGAATCGGGGAGGTGGGTTATTATTGAGGGTGGAGAAGTGGAGAAGGGGGTTATTACTGAGGGTGGAGAAGTGGAGAGGGGGGGGTATTATTGAGGGTGGAGAAGTGGGGAGGGGGTCTATTGTTGAGCCCACAGCTGTCAATCATTGCCCTGCACTACAACACACAGCAGCCCTGCACTCCTCCAAGAAGTTCTGCAACAGCTGAGATTCCCTGAAAAGTTATCAGAGGTGGTGGGAGGTCGAGCCTGGCTCAGGACAGCACACAGTGTCTCCGAGGGAGACAGTATACTCATTGTACAGAGCGATGTAGTCGCCCACAGAGGAAGGATGGGAGGGGCAGAATGCAGCATGTCACCAGGGAAGAGACTTAGTCCACTCAGACTGAGATAAGGGGAAGGGGTGGGCCAGTAGAAGAGACACTGCAGGGACGTGACTTCACTTAACCTGTGACGAGCTGGAAAGAAAGGAAGAGAAAATGAATGCACTTGACTTATCAGCGTTTGAGGCCCTCCAACAATGAATGGGCCCTGGGCGGATGCCCCATTTGCCCTGTGTTAAAAACGGCCCTGACAATGACAGTAGGGCGATCATGGAAAGGCGAGGGCCCATGCTGTGTAGTGACACCTCTGGATGTTGGCATATATTATCATCATAATCACAACTAGAACAACTAGCACTAGGGATGTGACAATTCCTGCTGTTACAGTCACAGATGCTAATTAAACCTTTTTATGCAGACTGCAAGAGATTTACTCACTGCCATCCTTTTCTGTAAAAATTAAGACTATATATTTAATGGAAAGGTGCCAAAAATAACACTTACATGTAAAATGTATTCTCTTTTATTTCTTCCCAGGATAAAACCACATTACAACATTTAAATGTCTGGTGTAATATTGCATACCACATATCACATATTAATTCTATATACCACCCTGAATCAGTTACTGCTCAATTACTTAAATTTCATTAAAGTTATCATAGATAATACATGTGATAACAAGCACAAAAATATCACAGTTTATATGCCCTGATTAATAGAGGCTGATTCATGCAGTGGCACAGGAGTGGCTTAGCAGATCTAATTATCTGCTTATCTGTTTGAGCTACATAGAGGCAAAAATATGCTGTATATCAGATGAACATAATACTCATCGGGGTTGATTTACTAGGGTATTCACTTTCAAGGGAATTTGCCCAGAGCTTTAGTGAATTTGGTGAAGTTTCACTTTGCAAAGAATACCCAATAATGTGCAAGGAAAACAAAAGAAAAAACTGCATTTTTGCTTGAACATGATTGGATGAGGAAAGTCGGCAGAGCAGAGCAGCTTCACCTGATTCATTAAGCTCTAGGGCAAATTCCCATTTGCTGTTAGTAAATCAAGTCCATTGCCATACTCTAAAACTAAAACCACACAAATCCCTGGTGGGCTACTGCACATTAAAACACAAAGATTATTGGAGCTCCACTAACCACCTGCCGACAGGCTCAAGCCAATATACGTCGGCAAAGTGGCACAGATGCGCAAAATGACATACCCATACGTCACTTCATCATCGGCGGCTAGCAGGAGTGTGTGCATACCCGAGCCACGGGAGCTTGCACGGAGAAGCAGAACGGGGAGATGTCTATGTAAACAAGTCATTTCCCTGTTCTGTTTAGCAACATGACAGGGATCTACTGCTCCCAGTGATCGGGAGCAGTGATCTCTGTAATGTTCTAGTGAACCCACTCCCCCTACAGTTAGAACACACTTAACCCCTTGATCGCCCCTAGTGTTTAACCCCTTCCCTGCCAGTGACATTTACACAGTAATCAGTGCATTTTTATAGCACTGATTGCTGTATAAATGCCAATGGTCCAAAATAGTGTCAAAAGTGTCCGATCTCAATGTCGCAGTCATGATAAAAATCGCAGATCGCTACCATTACTAAAAAAAAAAATTATAATAAAATGCCCTAAATCTATTCCCCATTTTCTAGACGCGATAACTTTTGCACAATCCATTAAATATACGCTTATTGCAATTTTTTTTTTTTTTTACCAAAAATATGTAGAAACACAACTGAGGTAGAAATTTGTTTTTTTATATTTTTTGGGGGATATTTAGCAAAAAGTAAGAAATATAGCTTTTTTTTAAAAAATGTCGCTCTTTTTTTCTTTATAGCGCAAAAAATAAAAAAACGCAGAGGTGATCAAATAGCACCAAAAGAAAGCTCTACTTGTGGGAAAAAAGGACATTAATTTTGTTTGGGTACAATGTTGTTGGGCGCAGGAACAGACCCTGCTGTTGCCAGTGCATTGCTGGCTGATGATTGGTCAAGCTGGCACTATGACCCGCATGCTTGGCCAATCACAGCGCCGTGTGTACAGAGAGCCGTAATTAGCCAAAGCCAAGGAGGCTTTGGCCAATTATGGCTCAGGGAGTTTAGTACACACCCCAAACTATATAAGGCCGCTTGCGTGGGGGCCTTGTGTAGTGTGTTGTGGCAGAAAGAGATAGATAGACAGAGATATATACATATATTTATATATATATATACACTGTATTCAGTTTAGCTAGATTTGTTCCTGTTATTCTCTTCCTAATATCCTAATATACTGACAGGCAGGCAGGTGTTTTTACAGTATTTACAGTTAGTGTACTGTGTACCCTGCACAGTTGCACCTACAGTATAGCTACCTGAAGCCAAGTGCTTGTGTGCTTCTTCTGATCCTATTAATAGCACAGGCAGGCTCTTGAAGTATTTACAGTTAGTGTACTGTGTACCCTGCACAGTTGCACCTATAGTATAGCTACCTGAAACCAAGTGCTTGTGTGCTTCTTCTGATCCTATTAATAGCATAGGCAGGCTCGTGAAGTATTTACAGTTAGTTTACTGTGTAACCCTGCACAGTTGTACCTACAGTATAGCTACCTGAAGCCAAGTGCTTGTGTGCTTCTTCTGATCCTATTAATAGCACAGGCAGGCTTTTGAAGTATTTCCAGATAGTGTACGGTGTACCCTGCACAGTTGCACCTACAGTATAGCTGCCTGAAGCCAATGGCTTGTGTGCTTCTTCTGATCCTATTAATAGCACAGGCAGACCCTTGAAGTATTTGCAGTTAGTGTACTGTGTAACCCTGCACAGTTGCACCTACAGTATACCTACCTGAAGCCGAGTGCTTGTGTGCTTCTTCTGATCCTATTAATAGCACAGGCAGGCTCTTGAAGAATTTCCAATTAGTGTACTGTGTACCCTGCACAGTAGCACCGACAGTATAGCTACCTGAAGACAACTGCTTGTGTGCTTCTTCTGATCTTATTAATAGCACAGGCAGGCTCTTGAAGTAATTACAGTTAGTGTACTGTGTAACCCTGCACAGGTGCACCTACAGGATAGCTACCTGAAGCCAAGTGCTTGAATGCTTCTTCTGATCCTATTATTAGCACAGGCAGGCTCTTGAAGTATTTCCAGTTAGTGTACTGTGTACCCTGCAGAGTTGCACCTACAGTATAGCTACCTGAAGCCAAGTGCTTATGTGCTTCTTCTGATCCTATTAATAGCACAGGCAGGCTCTTGAAGTATTTCCAGTTAGTGTACTGTGTACCCTGCACAGTTGCACCTACAGTATAGCTACCTGAAGCCAAGTGCTTGTGTGCTTCTTCTGATCCTATTAATGGCACAGGCAGGCTCTTGAAGTATTTTCAGTTAGTGTACTGTGTAACCCTGCACAGCTGCACCTACAGTATAGTTACCTGAAGCCAAGTGCTTATGTGCTTCTTCTGATCCTATTAATAGCACAGGCAGGCTCTTGAAGTATTTACAGTTAGTGTACTGTGTACTCTGCACAGTTGCACCTAAAGTATAGCTACCTGAAGCCAATGGCTTGTGTGCTTCTTCTGATCCTATTAGTAGCACAGGCAGGCCCTCGAAGTATTTATAGTTAGTGTACTGTGTAACCCTGCACACTTGCACCTACAGTATAGCTACCTGAAGCCGAGTGCTTGTGTGCTTCTTCTGATCCAAATAATTGCACAGGCAGACTCTTGAAGTATTTACAGTTAGTGTACTGTGTACCCTGTACAGTTGCACCTACAGTATAGCTACCTGAAGACAGGTGCTTGTGTGCTTCTTCTGATCCTATTAATAGCACAGGCAGGCTCTTGAAGTATTTACAGTTAGTGTACTGTGTAACCCTGCACAGTTGCACCTACAGTATAGCTACCTGAATCCAAGTGCTTATGTGCTTCTTCTGATCCTATTAATAGCACAGGCAGGCTCTTGAAGTGTTTCCAGTTAGTGTACTGTGTATCCTGCACAGTTGAACCTACAGTATAGCTACCTGAAGCCAAGTGCTTGTGTGCTTCTTCTTATCCTATTAATAGCAGAGGCAGGCTCTTGAAGTATTTACAGTTAGTGTACTGTGTAAACCTGCACAGTTGCACCTACAGTATAGCTACCTGAAATCAAGTGCTTGTGTGGTTCTTCTGATCCTATTAATAGCACAGGCAGGCTCTTGAAGTACTTACAGTTAGTGTACTGTGTAACCTGCACAGTTGCACCTACAGTATAGCTACCTGAAGACAGGTGCTTGTGTGCTTCTTCTGATCCTATTAATAGCACAGGCCGGCTCTTGAATTTAATTTTAATTTTAACTTTTTCTTCATTGTTTATTCATTATATATGGGTGCACAAGCTGCAGTTATCTAAGTGATTTACTTTTGCACTCACCTACTAGTGGCAGCGCAGCCTTTTTTGTATACAGTGTTGAATAAGTGGATGTTTCTCACATTTATGGTTGCAATAGCACAAATACATTTTTTTCACAACATACACATTTATGTTCATTGATCAGATTTTGGGATAGCGCAGTATTTTTGCTTTTTGAATTTAGGCTCTTGAAGTATTTCCAGTTAGTGTACTTTGTACCCTGCACAGTTGCACCTACAGTATAGCTACCTGAAGCCAAGTGCTTGTGTGCTTCTTCTAATCCTATTAAGAGCAAAGGCAGGCTCTTGAAGTATTTCCAGTTAGTGCACTGTGTAACCCTGCACAGTTGCACCTACAGTATAGCTACCTGAAGACAGGTGCTTGTGTGCTTCTTCTGATCCTATTAATAGCACAGGCAGGCGCTTGAAGTATTTCCAGTTAGTGTACTGTGTACCCTGCACATTTGCACCTACAGTATAGCTACATGAAGCCAAGTGCTTGTGTGCTTCTTCTGTTCCTATTAATAGCACAGGCAGGCTCTTGAAGTATTTCCAGTTAGTGTACTGTGTACCCTGCACTTTTGCACCTACAGTATAGCTACCTGAAGACAGGTGCTTGTGTGCTTCTTCTGATCCTATTAATAGCACAGGCAGGCTCTTGAAGTATTTCCAGTTAGTGTACTGTGTACCCTGCACAGTTGCACCTACAGTATAGCTACCTGAAGACAGGTGTTTGCATGCTTCTTCTGATCCTATTAATAGCACAGGCAGGCTCTTGAAGTATTTACAGTTAGTGTGCTGTGTTACCCTGCATAGTTGCACCTACAGTATAGCTAACTGTAGCCAGGTGCTTGTGTGCTTCTTCTGATCACATTAATAGCACAGACAGGCTCTTGAAGTATTTCGAGTTAGTGTATTGTGTATCCTGCATAGTTGCACCTACAGTATAGCTACCTGAAGCCAAGTGCTTGTGTGCTTTTTCTGATCCTATTAGTAGCACAGGCAGGCTCTTGAAGTATTTACAGTTAGCTTACTGTGTAACCCTGCACAGTTGCACCTACAGTATAGCTACCTGAAGCCAAGTGCTTGTGTGCTTCTTCTGATCCTATTAATAGCACAGGCAGGCTCTTGAAGTATTTCCAGATAGTGTACTGTGTACCCTGCACAGTTGCACCTACAGTATAGCTACCTGAAGCCAATGGCTTGTGTGCTTCTTCTGATCCTATTAATAGCACAGGCGGGCTCTTGAAGTATTTTCAGCTAGTGTATTGTGTACCCTGCACATTTGCACCTACAGTATAGCTACCTGAAGCCAAGTGCTTGTGTGCTTCTTCTGATCCTATTAATAGCACAGGCAGGCTCTAGAAGTATTTTCAGTTAGTGTACTGTGTAACCCTGCACAGCTGCACCTACAGTATAGTTACCTGAAGCCAAGTGCTTGTGTGCTTCTTCTGATCCTATTAATAGCACAGGCAGGCTCTTGAAGTATTTACAGTTAGTGAACTATGTACCCTGCACAATTGCACCTAAAGTATAGCTACCTGAAGCCAATGGCTTGTGTGCTTCTTCTGAACCTATTAATAGCACAGGCAGGCCCTTGAAGTATTTATAGTTAGTGTACTGTGTAACCCTGCACAATTGCACCTACAGTATAGCTACCTGAAGCCGAGTGCTTGTGTGCTTCTTCTGATCCAATTAATAGCACAGGCAGGCTCTTGAAGTATTTACAGTTAGTGTACTGTGTAACCCTGCACAGTTGCACCTACAGTATAGCTACCTGAAGCCAAGTGCGTGTGTGCTTCTTCTGATCCTATTAATGGCACAGGCAGGCTCTTGAAGTATTTTCAGTTAGTGTACTGTGTAACTCTGCACAGCTGCACCTACAGTATAGTTACCTGAAGCCAAGTGCTTGTGTGCTTCTTCTGATCCTATTAATAGCACAGGCAGGCTCTTGAAGTATTTACAATTAGTGAACTGTGTACCCTGCACAGTTGCACCTAAAGTATAACTACCTGAAGCCAATGGCTTGTGTGCTTCTTCTGAACCTATTAATAGCACAGGCATGCCCTCTAAGTATTTAAAGTTAGTGTACTGTGTAACCCTGCACAATTGCACCTACAGTATAGCTACCTGAAGCCGAGTGCTTGTGTGCTTCTTCTGATCCAATTAATAGCACAGGCAGGCTCTTGAAGTATTTACAGTTAGTGTACTGTGTACCCTGCACAGTTGCACCTACAGTATAGCTACCTGAAGACAGGTGCTTGTGTGCTTCTTCTGATCCTATTAATAGCACAGGCAGGCTCTTGAAGTATTTACAGTTAGTGTACTGTGTAACCCTGCACAGTTGCACCTACAGTATAGCTACCTGAAGCCAAGTGCTTATGTGCTTCTTCTGATCCTATTAATAGCACAGGCAGGCTCTTGAAGTGTTTCCAGTTAGTGTACTGTGTATCCTGCACAGTTGCACCTACAGTATAGCTACCTGAAGCCAAGTGCTTGTGTGCTTCTTCTGATCCTATTAATAGCAGAGGCAGGCTCTTGAAGTATTTACAGTTAGTGTACTGTGTAAACCTGCACAGTTGCACCTACAGTATAGCTACCTGAAGCCAAGTGCTTGTGTGGTTCTTCTGATCCTATTAATAGCACAGGCAGGCTCTTGAAGTATTTCCAGTTGGTGTACTGTGTACCCTGCACAGTTGCACCTACAGTATATCTACCTGAAGCCAGGTGCTTGTGTGCTTCTTCTGATCCTATTAATAGCACAGGCAGGCTCTTGAAGTGTATACAGTTAGTGTACTGTGTAACCTGCACAGTTGCACCTACAGTATAGCTACCTGAAGACAGGTGCTTGTGTGCTTCTTCTGATCCTATTAATAGCACAGGCAGGCTCTTGAAGTATTTACAGTTAGTGTACTGTGTAACCCTGCACAGTTGCACCTACAGTATAGCTACCTGAAGCCAAGTGCTTATGTGCTTCTTCTGATCCTATTAATAGCACAGGCAGGCTCTTGAAGTGTTTCCAGTTAGTGTACTGTGTATCCTGCACAGTTGCACCTACAGTATAGCTACCTGAAGCCAAGTGCTTGTGTGCTTCTTCTGATCCTATTAATAGCAGAGGCAGGCTCTTGAAGTATTTACAGTTAGTGTACTGTGTAAACCTGCACAGTTGCACCTAAAGTGTAGCTACCTGAAGCCAAGTGCTTGTGTGGTTCTTCTGATCCTATTAATAGCACAGGCAGGCTCTTGAAGTATATACAGTTAGTGTACTGTGTAACCTGCACAGTTGCACCTACAGTATAGCTACCTGAAGACAGGTGCTTGTGTGCTTCTTCTGATCCTATTAATAGCACAGGCAGGCTCTTGAAGTATTTACAGTTAGTGAACTATGTACCCTGCACAATTGCACCTAAAGTATAGCTACCTGAAGCCAATGGCTTGTGTGCTTCTTCTGAACCTATTAATAGCACAGGCAGGCCCTTGAAGTATTTATAGTTAGTGTACTGTGTAACCCTGCACAATTGCACCTACAGTATAGCTACCTGAAGCCGAGTGCTTGTGTGCTTCTTCTGATCCAATTAATAGCACAGGCAGGCTCTTGAAGTATTTACAGTTAGTGTACTGTGTAACCCTGCACAGTTGCACCTACAGTATAGCTACCTGAAGCCAAGTGCGTGTGTGCTTCTTCTGATCCTATTAATGGCACAGGCAGGCTCTTGAAGTATTTTCAGTTAGTGTACTGTGTAACCCTGCACAGCTGCACCTACAGTATAGTTACCTGAAGCCAAGTGCTTGTGTGCTTCTTCTGATCCTATTAATAGCACAGGCAGGCTCTTGAAGTATTTACAATTAGTGAACTGTGTACCCTGCACAGTTGCACCTAAAGTATAACTACCTGAAGCCAATGGCTTGTGTGCTTCTTCTGAACCTATTAATAGCACAGGCATGCCCTCTAAGTATTTAAAGTTAGTGTACTGTGTAACCCTGCACAATTGCACCTACAGTATAGCTACCTGAAGCCGAGTGCTTGTGTGCTTCTTCTGATCCAATTAATAGCACAGGCAGGCTCTTGAAGTATTTACAGTTAGTGTACTGTGTACCCTGCACAGTTGCACCTACAGTATAGCTACCTGAAGACAGGTGCTTGTGTGCTTCTTCTGATCCTATTAATAGCACAGGCAGGCTCTTGAAGTATTTACAGTTAGTGTACTGTGTAACCCTGCACAGTTGCACCTACAGTATAGCTACCTGAAGCCAAGTGCTTATGTGCTTCTTCTGATCCTATTAATAGCATAGGCAGGCTCTTGAAGTGTTTCCAGTTAGTGTACTGTGTATCCTGCACAGTTGCACCTACAGTATAGCTACCTGAAGCCAAGTGCTTGTGTGCTTCTTCTGATCCTATTAATAGCAGAGGCAGGCTCTTGAAGTATTTACAGTTAGTGTACTGTGTAAACCTGCACAGTTGCACCTACAGTATAGCTACCTGAAGCCAAGTGCTTGTGTGGTTCTTCTGATCCTATTAATAGCACAGGCAGGCTCTTGAAGTATTTCCAGTTGGTGTACTGTGTACCCTGCACAGTTGCACCTACAGTATATCTACCTGAAGCCAGGTGCTTGTGTGCTTCTTCTGATCCTATTAATAGCACAGACAGGCTCTTGAAGTGTATACAGTTAGTGTACTGTGTAACCTGCACAGTTGCACCTACAGTATAGCTACCTGAAGACAGGTGCTTGTGTGCTTCTTCTGATCCTATTAATAGCACAGGCAGGCTCTTGAAGTATTTACAGTTAGTGTACTGTGTAACCCTGCACAGTTGCACCTACAGTATAGCTACCTGAAGCCAAGTGCTTATGTGCTTCTTCTGATCCTATTAATAGCACAGGCAGGCTCTTGAAGTGTTTCCAGTTAGTGTACTGTGTATCATGTACAGTTGCACCTACAGTATAGCTACCTGAAGCCAAGTGCTTGTGTGCTTCTTCTGATCCTATTAATAGCAGAGGCAGGCTCTTGAAGTGTTTCCAGTTAGTGTACTGTGTAAACCTGCACAGTTGCACCTAAAGTGTAGCTACCTGAAGCCAAGTGCTTGTGTGGTTCTTCTGATCCTATTAATAGCACAGGCAGGCTCTTGAAGTATATACAGTTAGTGTACTGTGTAACCTGCACAGTTGCACCTACAGTATAGCTACCTGAAGACAGGTGCTTGTGTGCTTCTTCTGATCCTATTAATAGCACAGGCAGGCTCTTGAATTTAATTTTAATTTTAATTTTAACTTTTTCTTCATTGTTTATTCATTATATATGGATGCACAAGCTGCAGTTATCTAAGTGATTTACTTTTGCACTCACCTACTAGTGGCATCGCAGCCTTTTTTGTATACAGTGTTGAATAAGTGGATGTTTCTCACATTTATGGTTGCAATAGCACAAATCAATTTTTTTCACAATGTACATAATTATCTTCATTGATCAGATTTTGGGATAGCGCAGTATTTTTGCTTTTTGAATTTAGGCTCTTGAAGTATTTCCAGTTAGTGTACTTTGTACCCTGCACAGTTGCACCTACAGTATAGCTACCTAAAGCCAAGTGCTTGTGTGCTTCTTCTGATCCTAATAATAGCACCGGCAGGCTCTTGAAGTATTTACAGTTAGTGTACTGTGTAACCTGCACAGTTGCACCTACAGAATAGCTACCTGAAGACAGGGGCTTGTGTGCTTCTTCTGGTCCTATTAATAGCACAGGCAGGCTCTTGAATTTAATATTAATTTTACCTTTAACTTTTTCTTCATTGTTTATTCATTATATATCGGTGCACAAGCTGCAGTTATCTAAGTGACTTACTTTTGCACTCACCTACTAGTGATAGCGCAGCCTTTTTTGTATACAGTGTTGAATAAGTGGATGTTTCTCACATTTATGGTTGCAGCAGCACAAATCAACTTTTTTCACAATATACACATGTATCTTCATTGATCAGATTTTGGGATAGCGCAGTATTTTTGCTTTTTGAATTTAGGCTCTTGAAGTATTTCCAGTTAGTGTACTTTGTACCCTGCACAGTTGCACCTACAATATAGCTACCTGAAGCCAAGTGCTTGTGTGCTTCTTCTGATCCTATTAATAGCACAGGCAGGGTTTTGAAGTATTTCCTGTTAGTGTACTGTGTACCCTGCACAGTTGCACCTACAGTATAGCTACCTGAAGACAGGTGCTTGTGTGCTTCTTCTGATCCTATTAATAGCACAGGCAGGCTCTTGAAGTATTTCCAGTTAGTGTACTGCGTACCCTGTACAGTTGCACCTACAGTATAGCTACCTGAAAACAAGTGCTTGTGTGCTTCTTCTGATACTATTAATAGCACAGGCAGGCTCTTGAAGAATTTACAGTTAGTGTACTGTGTACCCTGCACAGTTGCACCTACAGTATAGCTACCTGAAGACAGGTGCTTGTGTGCTTCTTTTGATCCTATTAATAGCACAGGCAGGTGCTTGAAGTATTTCCAGTTAGTGTACTGTGTACCCTGCACATTTGCACCTACAGTATAGCTACCTGAAGCCAAGTGCTTGTGTGCTTCTTCTGTTCCTATTAATAGCACAGGCAGGCTCTTGAAGTATTTACAGTTAGTGTACTGTGTAACCCTGCACAGTTGCACCTACAGTATAGCTACCTGAAGCCAAGTGCTTGTGTGGCTCTTCTGATCCTATTAATAGCACAGGCAGGCTCTTGAAATATTTCCAGTTAGTGTACTGTGTACCCTGCACATTTGCACATACAGTATAGCTACCTGAAGACAGGTGCTTGTGTGATTCTTCAGGTCCTATTATTAGCACAGGCAGGCTCTTGAAGTATTTACAGTTAGATTATTGTGTAACCCTGCACTGTTGCACGTACAGTATAGCTAACTGTAGCCAAGTGCTTGTGTGCTTCTTCTGATCCTATTAATAGCACAGGCAGGCTCTTGAAGTATTTACAGTTAGTGTACTGTGTACCCTACACAGTTGCACCTACAGTATAGCTACCTGAAGACAGATGCTTGTATGCTTCTTCTGATCCTATTAATAGTACAGGCAGGCTCTTGAAGTATTTACAGTTAGTGTACTGTGTAACCCTGCACAGTTGCACCTACAGTATAGCTACCTGAAGCCAAGTGCCTGTGTCCTTCTTCAGCTCCTATTATTAGCACAAGCAGGCTCTTGAAGTATTCCCCGTTAGTGTACTGTGTAACCCTGCACAGTTGCACCTACAGTATAGCTACCTGAAGCTAAGTGCCTGTGTCCGTCTTCTGATCCTATTATTAGCACAAGCAGGCTCTTGAAGTTTTTAAAGTTAGTGTACTGTGTACCCTGCACAGCTGCACCTACAGTATATCTACCTGATGTCAAGTGCTTGTGTGCTTCTTCTGATCCGATTATTAGCACAAGCAGGCTCTTGAAGTATTTCCAGTTAGTGTACCGTGTACCCTGCACAGTTGCACCTACAGTATAGCTACCTGAAGCCAAGTGCTTGTGTGCTTGTTCTGATCCTATTAATAGCACAGGCTGGCTCTTGAAGTATTTACAGTTAGTGTACTGTGTAACCCTGCACAGTTGCACCTACAGAATAGCTACCTGAAGCCAAGTGCTTGTGTGCTTCTTCTGATCCTATTAATAGCACAGGTTAGGCTCTTGAAGTATTTCCAGTTAGTGTACTGTGTACCCTGCACAGTTGCACCTACAGTATAGCTACCTGAAGCCAAGTGCTTGTGTGCTTCTTCTGATCCTATTAATAGCACAGGCAGGCTCTTGAAGTATTTCCAGTTAGTGTACTGTGTACCCTGCACTGTTGCACCTACAGTATAGCTACCTGAAGACAGGTGCTTGTGTGCTTCTTCTGATCCTATTAATAGCACAGGCAGGCTCTTGAAAAATTTCCAGTTAGTGTACTGTGTACCCTGCACAGTTGCACCTACAGTATAGCTACCTGAAGACAGGTGCTTGTGTGCTTCTTCTGATCCTATTAATAGCACAGGCAGGCTCTTGAAGTATTTCCAGTTAGTGTACTGTGTACCCTGCACAGTTGCACCTACAGTATAGCTACCTGAAGCCAAGTGCTTGTGTGCTTATTCTGATCCTATTAATAGCACAGGCAGGCTCTTGAAATATTTACAGTTAGTGTACTGTGTACCCTACACAGTTGCACCTACAGTATAGCTACCTGAAGACAGATGCTTGTATGCTTCTTCTGATCCTATTAATAGTACAGGCAGGCTCTTGAAGTATTTACATTTAGTGTTCTGTGTAACCCTGCACAGTTGCACCTACAGTATAGCTACCTGAAGCCAAGTGCCTGTGTCCTTCTTCTGATCCTATTATTAGCATAAGCAGGCTCTTGAAGTATTTCCAGTTAGTGTACTGTGTAACCCTGCACAGTTGCACCTACAGTATAGCTACCTGAAGCCAAGTGCCTGTGTCCTTATTCTGATCCTATTATTAGCACAAGCAGGCTCTTGAAGTTTTTCCAGTTAGTGTACTGTGTACCCTGCACAGTTGCACCTACAGTATATCTACCTGAAGTCAAGTGCTTGTGTGCTTCTTCTGATCCGATTAATAGCGCAAGCAGGCTCTTGAAGTATTTCCAGTTAGTGTACTGTGTACCCTGCACAGTTGCACCCACAGTATAGCTACCTGAAGCCATGTGCTTGTGTGCTTCTTCTGATCCTATTAATAGCACAGGCAGGCTCTTGAAGTATTTCCAGTTAGTGTACTGTGTACCCTGCACAGTTGCACCTACAGTATAGCTACATGAAGCCAAGTGCTTGTGTGCTTGTTCTGATCCTATTAATAGCACCGGCTGGCTCTTGAAGTATTTACAGTTAGTGTACTGTGTAACACCTGCACAGTTGCACCTACAGTATAGCTACCTGAAGCCAAGTGCTTGTGTGCTTCTTCTGATCCTATTAATAGCAGAGGCAGGCTCTTGAAGTATTTACAGTTAGTGTACTGTGTACCCTGCACAGTTGCACCTACAGTATAGCTACCTGAAGCCAAGTGCTTGTGTGCTTCTTCTGATCCTATTAATAGCACAGGCAGGCTCTTGAAATATTTACAGTTAGTGTACTGTGTACCCTACACAGTTGCACCTACAGTATAGCTACCTGAAGACAGATGCTTGTATGCTTCTTCTGATCCTATTAATAGTACAGGCAGGCTCTTGAAGTATTTACAGTTAGTGTACTGTGTAACCCTGCACAGTTGCACCTACAGTATAGCTACCTGAAGCCAAGTGCCTGTGTCCTTCTTCTGATCCTATTATTAGCACAAGCAGGCTCTTGAAGTATTTCCAGTTAGTGTACTGTGTAACCCTGCACAGTTGCACCTACAGTATAGCTACCTGAAGCCAAGTGCCTGTGTCCTTCTTCTGATCCTATTATTAGCACAAGCAGGCTCTTGAAGTTTTTCCAGTTAGTGTACTGTGTACCTTGCACAGTTGCACCTACAGTATAGCTACCTGAAGACAGGTGCTTGTGTGCTTCTTCTGATGCTATTAATAGCACAGACAGGCTCTTAAAGTATTTCCAGTTAGTGTACTGTGTACTCTGCACAGTTGCACCTACAGTATAGCTACCTAAAGACAGGTGCTTGTGTGCTTCTTCTGATCCTATTAATAGCACAGGCAGGCTCTTGAAGTATTTACAGTTAGTGTACTGTGTAACCCTGCACAGTTGCGCCTACAGTATAGCTACCTGAAGCCAAGTGCTTGTGTGCTTCTTCTGATCCTATTAATAGCACAGACAGGCTCTTGAAGTATTTCCAGTTAGTGTACCGTGTAACCCTGCATAGTTGCACCTACAGTATAGTTACCTGAAGCCATGTGCTTGTGTGCTTCTTGTGTGATCCTTTTATTAGCACAGACAGGCTCTTGAAGTATTTACAGTTAGAGCGGAAGACTTGGTCGAGTGGATGACCAAGCCGTCCTCATCCTCCTCATCCTCTCTCACCCAGGCTCAGGGTACTTTGTCTGGCTAAGCAGCTGCCAACGCTTTCTCTTCCCTCGGCTCAATGGCATCAGTTACTCCTTCCCTAGCCCCACCTTGTCCTCCTGAGGAGTCCCCCGAACTGTTTGATCACAGTGTTTGGTATAAGCTCCAGGAGGATGCCCAGCGTTTTGAAGGCTCCGATGATGGTGCTCAGCTAGAGGAAGTCAGTAACGTGAGCCCAGACAGAGGAGGTGCCCGAGCAGCACAGCAATCTGGCAGTCATGTTCTTCTTGCTGCAGCATACTGCCAGGTTTGCTCCAGTGATGAGGAGGGAGGGGATGAAGAGGTCACTGACTCCACGTGGGTGCCTGATAGGAGAGAGGAGGAGGGGGAGGAGGCACATCACCAACAAGGAAGGATGCTCTCCAGGGGCCAGCTTAAGGGCAGCACACTGACTGCATCACACCACAGAGCTCCACATGTGCAGGGCGCTGCTGTCTCTGCTCGTTATTCTAAAAGTTCTTTATTGTGGGCCTTTTTTGAGACCAGTGCATCAGATCGCACCCCTGCTGTTTGCAACATATGTCTCAAGCGTATCTTGCGTGGCCAAAACATCTCCTGCTTGGGCACCACATGCTTGACCAGACATATATTGACTTGCCATGCAGTTCGTTGGCAAGCATACCTAAAAGACCCACACCAAAGAACAAAGAGGACCTCTCCTTGCTCCTCATCAGCTGGGATCTCCAACCCCACTATACCTTTAGTCCTCTCTGAGACCTGCACTGAGAGGAATGAAGGTGTAGAATTAGGTTTGTCACAGCCAAGTACTTGCGGGCAATCTGCTATCGGTACACTGACATCAGATTGTCCCAGGCAAATTTCCCTGCCCCAGCTGCTACACCACAGAAAGAAGTTCGCTCCCAGCCATTCACATGCCCAGCGGTTGAATGCTAGCTTGGCAAAATTGCTAGCACTTCAACTGCTACCTTTTCAGTTGGTAGACTCTGCCCCCTTCCGTGAGTTTGTGGAATGTGCGGTTCCTCAGTGGCAGGTTCCCAAACGCCATTTTTTCTCATGGAAGGCGATTCCTGCTCTCTACCAGCATGTGAAAGGCAATGTCTTGGCCTCGCTGGACAGGGCGGTCAGCGGTAAGGTGCATATTACCGCTGACTTATGGTCCAGCAGGCATGGACAGGGACGTTACCTAAGTTTCTTGGTGCATTGAGTGATTCTGCTGGCAGCTGGGAAGGATGCAGGACAAGGTGCAGTAGTGTTGGAGGTTGTTCCTCCACCACGCCTCCAAAATGCTACTGCTGGTGATTCTGACACACCTCTCTCCTGCACCCCCTCTTCTTCTTCTTCCTCCATGGCCTCTTCCTGTGCTTTGTCCTCGGAACCAGCGGTGCCCTGTAGGCGTTCAAGGGGCTACGCAAGTACACAGGCCAAAAGATGCCATGCGGTGCTTGAGCTGGTGTGCTTGGGGGACAGGAGCCACACTGGGGCAGAGATTCTGTCAGCTCTGCAGGGGCGGGTTCAGAGGTGGTTGATGCCACGCCAGCTTAAACCAGGAATGGTGGTTTGCGACCAATGGTGATTTGGCACCAACCTCCTCTCCGCCCTCCGACAGGGACAACTGACCCATGTGCCCTGTTTGGCTCACATCCTTAACTTGGTGGTGCAGCGGTTCTTGGGCAGGTACCCAGGCTTACAGGATGTCCTGAGGCAGGCCAGGAAAGTCTGTGTGCATTTCCGCCAGTCGTATAATGCCAATGCTCGGCTGGCGGACCTCCAAAAGGAATTTAACCTGCCCAAGAACCGCCTAATCTGTGACATGCCCACCAGGTGGAACTCAACGTTGGCCATGCTGCAGCAGCTGCACACGCAGCAGAGGGCCATCAATGAGTACCTGTGCGACTATTGCACCAGGACAGGGTCAGGGGAGCTTGTTTTTTTTCCCCACGCCAGTGGGCCATGATCAGGGATGCATGCACTGTCCTGTCACCATTTGAGGAGGCCACGAGGATGGTGAGCAGTGACAGTGCATGCATCAGTGACACTGTCCCCCTTGTCCACCTGTTGGAGCACACACTGCGTGGAATAATGGACAGGGCACTTGAGGCAGAACAGAGGCAGGAAGAGGAGGACTTCCTTAGCTCTCAAGGCCCCCTTTATCCAGACAGTGTTCCTGCGTGCCCGGCGATCACACAGGAAGAGGAGGAGGAGGAATGTGTCAGCATGGAGGTGGAGCCTGGCACTCAGCATCAGCAACAGTCTTTAAGGGATATTTATAATCCCAAGAAACCCATGGACTTGTACGTGGCTGGGAGGAGGTGGCTGCGGACCATGTCGTCCTTAGTGACCCAGAGGACTCCGGACCGAATGCCTCAGCAAACCTACGCTGCATGGCCTCCCTGATCCTGCAAAGCCTGCAGAAGGATCCTCATATTCGTGGTATCAAGGAGAGGGATCGTTACTGGCTGGCAACCCTCCTTGATCTACGTTACAAGGGTAAGGTTGCGGACCTTATCTTGCCGTCGCAGAGGGAGCAGAGGATGAAACATCTTCAGGAGGCCTTGCAGAAAGATCTGTGCAACGCGTTCCCAGAGACTGGGAGGTTACAAACTCCTGTTCATGGATAACGTGTTGCTGAGGCTTCGGTCAGTCAAAGAAGGAGCAGTGGAGAAGGTGGCCGTCTGACCGATGCGTTCAGACAATTTTTTAGTCCGCAGCCCCAAGGTATGATTGGTTCCAACAACCATCGCCAGCTTCTGTTTTACATGGTGCAGGAATACCTAGTGGCTAGATCTGACTTGGACACCTTTCCCAATCCTCTGAGTTACTGGGTCTTGAGGATGGATCACTGGCCAGAGCTTGCACAGTATGCAATTGAGCTACTGGCCTGTCCTGCATCCAGTGTTCTTTCGGAACGCACATTCAGTGCTGCTGGAGGCTTTGAAACCGATCACAGGGTGCGCCTTTCCACCGGCTCAGTCGATCAACTGACCTTCATAAAAATGAATCAGTCTTGGATCATGTGACGGGAGGGCCCGTGGAACTCAGAATACATCTTATGTCTAAGTCACCCTGTGCCATCCTGGCACAGGGTGAGTGAGAAAATATATCTTGGACTACTTAACCACTTGCCGACCGCCTCACGCATATATACGTGAGCAGAGCGGCACGGGCAGGCAAAATCACGTACCTGGTACGTGATTGCCTTCCCGCGGGCGGGGGGTCCAATCGGACCCCCCCCGGTGCCATCGGCAGTCGGCGTTTGGTTGGAAGCGATCACAGATGAGGGGGAGACCATCCGATCGTGGCCCCCCCCTCGCGATCGCTCCCAGCCAATGAGAAACATCCCCTGCCTCTGTATAGTACACAGAGGCAGAGGATGTGATGTCATCTCTCCTCGGCTGGCCAGTTTCCGTTCCAGCGCCGAGGAGAGAAGACATGTAAGTGCACAACACTACACACAACACAGTAGAACATGCCAGGCACACTAAACACCCCCGATCCCCCCCCGATCGCCCCCCGATCCCCCCCCAATCACCCCCCCCCTGTCACAAACTGACACCAAGCAGTTTTTTTGTTTTGTTTTGTTTTTTTCCTGATTACTGCATAGTGTCAGTTTGTGACAGTTAGCAGTGGTAGGGCAGTTAGTATTAGCCCCCTGTAGGTCTAGGGTACCCCCCTAACCCCCCCTAATAAAGTTTTAACCCCTTGATCACCCCCTGTCACCAGTGTCGCTAAGCGATCATTTTTCTGATCGCTGTATTAGTGTCGCTGGTGACGCTAGTTAGGGACGTAAATATTTAGGTTCGCTGTCAGCGTTTTATAGCGACAGGGACCCCCATATACTATCTAATAAATGTTTTAACCCCTTGATTGCCCCCTAGTTAACCCTTTCACCACTGATCACCGTATAACTGTTACGGGTGACGCTGGTTAGTTTGTTTATTTTATATAGTGTCAGGGCACCCGCCGTTTATTACCGAATAAAGGTTTAGCCCCCTGATCGCCCGGCGGTGATATGCGTCACCCCAGGCAGCGTCAGATTAGCGCCAGTACCGCGAACACCCACGCACGCACCGTACACGCACCGTACACCTCCCTTAGTGGTATAGTATCTGAACGCATCAATATCTGATCCGATCAGATCTATACTAGCGTCCCCAGCAGTTTAGGGTTCCCAAAAATGCAGTGTTAGCGGGATCAGCCCAGATACCTGCTAGCACCTGCGTTTTGCCCCTCCGCCCGGCCCAGCCCAGCCCACCCAAGTGCAGTATCGATCGATCACTGACACTTGCAAAACACTAAACGCATAACTGCAGCGTTCACAGAGTCAGGCCTGATCCCTGCGATCGCTAACAGTTTTTTTGGTAGCATTTTGGTGAACTGGCAAGCGCCAGCCCCAGGCAGCGTCAGGTTAGCGCCAGTACCGCTAACACCCAAGCACGCACCGTACACCTCCCTTAGTGGTATAGTATCTGATCGGATCAATATCTGATCCGATCAGATCTATACTAGCGTCCCCAGCAGTTTAGGGTTCCCAAAAACGCAGTGTTAGTGGGATCAGCCCAGATACCTGCTAGCACCTGCGTTTTGCCCCTCCGCCCGGCCCAGCCCAGCCCACCCAAGTGCAGTATCGATCGATCACTGTCACTTTTTTTTGTAGCGTTTTGGTGAACTGGCAAGCGCCAGCGGCCTAGTACACCCCGGTCGTAGTCAAACCAGCACTGCAGTAACACTTGGTGACGTGGCGAGTCCCATAAGTGCAGTTCAAGCTGGTGAGGTGGCAAGCACAAGTAGTGTCGCGCTGCCACCAAAAAGACAAACATAGGCCTGTCGTGCCCATAGTGCCCTTCCTGCTGCATTCGCCAATCCTAATTTGTGAACCCACCGCTTCTGCAGCGCCCGTACTTCCCCCATTCACATCCCCAACCAAATGCAGTCGGCTGCATGAGAGGCATTTATATGTCCTCCCGAGTACCCCTACCCAACGAACCCCCCCAAAAAAGATGTGTCTGCAGCAAGCGCGGATATAGGCGTGACACCCGCTATTATTGTCCCTCCTGTCCTGACAATCCTGGTCTTTGCATTGGTGAATGTTTTGAACGCTACCATTCACTAGTTGAGTATTAGCGTAGGGTACAGCATTGCACAGACTAGGCACACTTTCACAGGGTCTCCCAAGATGCCATCGCATTTTGAGAGACCCGAACCTGGAACCGGTTACAGTTATAAAAGTTACAGTTACAAAAAAAAAGTGTAAAAAAAAAAAAAAAAAAACACAAACAAAAATAAAAAAAAATAGTTGTCGTTTTATTGTTCTCTCTCTCTCTATTCTCTCTCTATTGTTCTGCTCTTTTTTACTGTATTCTATTCTGCAATGTTTTATTGTTATTATGTTTTATCATGTTTGCTTTTCAGGTATGCAATTTTTTATACTTTACAGTTTACTGTGCTTTATTGTTAACCATTTTTTTGTCTTCAGGTACGCCATTCACGATTTTGAGTGGTTATACCAGAATGATGCCTGCAGGTTTAGGTATCATCTTGGTATCATTCTTTTTAGCCAGCGGTCGGCTTTCATGTAAAAGCAATCCTAGCGGCTAATTAGCCTCTAGACTGCTTTTACAAGCAGTGGGAGGGAATGCCCCCCCCCCCACCGTCTTCCGTGTTTTTCTCTGGCTCTCCTGTCTCAACAGGGAACCTGAGAATGCAGCCGGTGATTCAGCCAGCTGACCATAGAGCTGATCAGAGACCAGAGTGGCTCCAAACATCTCTATGGCCTAAGAAACCGGAAGCTACAAGCATTTTATGACTTAGATTTCGCCGGATGTAAATAGCGCCATTGGGAAATTGGGGAAGCATTTTATCACACCGATCTTGGTGTGGTCAGATGCTTTGAGGGCAGAGGAGAGATCTAGGGTCTAATAGACCCCAATTTTTTCAAAAAAGAGTACCTGTCACTACCTATTGCTATCATAGGGGATATTTACATTCCCTGAGATAACAATAAAAATGATTTAAAAAAAAAAAATGAAAGGAACAGTTTAAAAATAAGATAAAAAAGCAAAAAAATAATAAAGAAAAAAAAAAAAAAAAAAAAAAAAAGCACCCCTGTCCCCCCTGCTCTCGCGCTAAGGCGAACGCAAGCGTCGGTCTGGCGTCAAATGTAAACAGCAATTGCACTATGCATGTGAGGTATCACCGCGAAGGTCAGATCGAGGGCAGTAATTTTAGCAGTAGACCTCCTCTGTAAATCTAAAGTGGTAACCTGTAAAGGCTTTTAAAGGCTTTTAAAAATGTATTAATTTTGTTGCCACTGCACGTTTGTGCGCAATTTTAAAGCATGTCATGTTTGGTATCCATGTACTCGGCCTAAGATCATCTTTTTTATTTCATCAAACATTTGGGCAATATAGTGTGTTTTAGTGCATTAAAATTTAAAAAAGTGTGTTTTTTCCACAAAAAATGCGTTTGAAAAATCGCTGCGCAATTACTGTGTGAAAAAAAAAAATGAAACACCCACCATTTTAATCTGTAGGGCATTTGCTTTAAAATAATATATA